>NC_141695.1:1485771632-1485774132 GCF_964263255.1 Lissotriton vulgaris
AACATATACTTATTTAAACAGGAACTCTTACAATCTCTTACTCTCACATATACTCACTTATATGCATCAATATTCACATATTCTAGATTAAAACATATGTAGTTACTAATAAAAACACTAGGGAGACAGTCATTCACTCACTAACATACACATATACACACTATTCAACCATACAGTTCTACACATATGCAGTCTTCAAAATACATACAGAGAGTCAGTCACTCATGCATCAATGTTGTAAGTAATACCCACACTAAACAATACAGACACTCATACTGATACTAAAAAAACATCTAATAACTCATATGCATACACATGTAGTTACTCACCAACCCATGCAGCCACTTATACACAAAGTGAAACACTAATACATATATTTAAATATTTAAACATTACTCACTAATATTTATTTTTCAGAAAGACACACATTCACTGGATGGTGTCATCAGTGTCAGTCAATAAGCTTTATTCGGTTGAAACAAAGCAACCATAAAAGCACAATACAGTTATTAAAATACATTCATATCTATACATAATAAAAGGAGAGACCATGCAAAAGAGCAAATAAGTTCATACATAGAATAGGTTTACCAAAATATTACAAACAATTTTTGAGTAGTACGTAAAAAAAGTACAGAGTGCATTAACAAGAGATTTCATTCATTTTAAAAAGGGGGATACAACCCTCGCTCTGTCAATATGTAACCCATATAATCATAGCAACTTTCCCACACTTATTACCACCTCCCCTGCAGTTTTCCTGGGGTAGCAATGACAATGATAATAAGCAACCCCAGGCATCAGAATATTAGTGTCAGACCCTTCATGATCGGGTTGTCAGGTCAGTACACCCAATCTATATCTGTGTGTACAGAAGAGCAATTGCGAGTGAATAGCTTGTAATTACTGAGTGTATGGCCATTTTTGCCCCTACAGTGATTCCTTCCAGTCTTAAATCTTACTGGGGTAAAAATCTCTCAGTTCCCTTAAGACTATTGGGCCGTCACCCCTTTGAGGCTGCCAGCCAGTAGATAAGGGACAACACGAGGATCCCTAAAGTTTACAAGAACCAGGTCACCCGCTATATCTTTAGTTAGAGGACCCAACCATTTCACCCTTCTGACATTCAAGATATTTCCATCGATGTTTGGTGGAAGGGGCCTGTTCTTTGTTAGCCAGAAAGTTACCTTGTTTGCCAACTCAGTTTGTCCCTCCATCTTTTCGGTACTTAGTTCGGGCACACCTGATAGAATACATACAAAAGGAGCTGCCTCCGGGGGAAGATCAATTCGATTAATTTTTCTTTGCCTGTAACCATTTTTGGATGAGGACCCCTCTAAGGGCATTGGATCTTTAGATGACCCTTCTCTTTTATCAGGGCTCTGGGTGTTACCGTTTTCGGTGTTGTCTGACGAATATTGGTTGGCAGTGGCTTTTTAGATTTTTGCGGTGCAGATGACTGGGTTGGGGGTGTACTGCTTTGTGTCGAAGTTATTTGAAGATCGGCAGTGACTGCGGGTGCTACTTTGTTAGCTCTTACCAGGCTTTCTAGAAGGATAGCGTTTGCCTTCATTGTCTCTTCTATATAAGTAACTTTTTCCCCTATTACCATAATTTTTTTGACCAGTGGGGATATTAAAGATTTAACAATATGTTCAATCAGGGCCAATGGGTCAGTTGGTGTGCAAGATAGGGAAGAATCAGAGATCGAGCATGCCCTAAATGATTGCGGAGAATTGCTGAAGGCCAAGGGGGAACTTACATGCCGCTTTCTTTTAATAGGGGGAGTCTGAGGATAAGTTGTTATAAGAATGCTATCTTTAACCGTAGTTAGAGAATGGCTTCCCAGGAAAGTTATTTTGGGGTTGGGTGGTGTATTATGCTTAGAACTTATATTTATTGGGGCGCCTGTTTGTTAATTTCCCTCTTGAAATCAGGTGTGATTGGTTTTACAAAGCGCATTAAGTTCTTCCAATAAGGATAGTGGTTGGCAGTAGTTAGTTGTCGCCAGAGGGGAATCACGACTGAAATTTAAATGATCCAAAATACTGTTCCCATGCCCCCCACAGGAGTTAGTATTTTTTATGACCCCTTTATCGGCCATAATGTAGGTAGCTTTTGTATATGAAAAGTAATACGATAACAACAGCAAACACCAATGCTGAGCCAGTGTACAATCTCAAAAATCCTTTGCTGTTGGCCAAATGTGGATCAGGCAGTCACTATTAAAAGTCAATATAGTTTACCTCCTTTGTCTGGTGGAAGGCAGAAGGGATGTAAATGGGATGGCCCTGCCCTGCCTCCTCGTGCCTCTGAGGGCCACAGAGGGCCCGCCCTTTGCCCGGGCTTAGCCCGGCGTGGTCCCGCGCGCGTCCCGCGACGCGGAGGGAGCCTCCGCTTTTTCTGCGCCTTCGGACGCGCTGTGCCAGGAAGTGACCCGCTCGGCCTGCTGGGAGCTGTAGTTCCCCGGCAGCCGTGTAGCTGGAAATCACCGGCGGCG